>NW_025317351.1:0-41706 GCF_018873765.1 Telopea speciosissima | reverse complement strand
TTAACACGATAAAACTCCCAAATTGGGCAACTCCCTAAGAGGTCTTTGCCTATTTTCTTTCGCTAGTTACTAAAAATATTATTGCTTTATTGATGGATTCTGTGTTCTATCAATATCTTCGTGAAGATGTGATCACATTCAACCAACTATAGATAAAGTACTAAAAGTCTCTAGATATGGTTCACCTGTGAAACCTTTTTCAATCTCACAAAGTCAAAATAAATAACAAATTTATAAGAAAAATAGAGGATAACATACAAATATTCGGTCAATCGCTGGATTACAATGCATCACTATGGAAAGCATCCACGAATGCCAAAACATATTTCTCTAACCGAAATCGCAGGCCATCACTAAAAACCCATAACATATTGCTCATGTGGTGCATGTACAAATTACAAGAAAAAAGAGAGAACATGGGATTATCAGCAGGTCAAAAGTGGCCTCAGTTGAACATGCTATCTCAGGCACAACAAACCATAAACTTCATTTGGTTATTCAAATCAGTTTTCTATTATACACGATTTCCCAGAAACCTAGTTTAGCTTTCTATTATCAACATTAAATGTTCAGCAAACAAAGAAGAAAACCAACACTTGTGAGAATGCAAGAGCTTAATGCAATTAGAGGGGAGAGGAAATAGAATGACATCTACAGTTTTACAAACTGCAGCAGGTCTCTCTCCGAAAATATCATCACAGAACATATCTACTGATCTCTCATTCTGCACAAATTGTTGAAATTGTGACTATGAAGCAGTGGAAATTAACATCTTAAAGTAATCGCAGTAATTATATTCAGGCTGAAAAAATTAAAAATAAACCATCCAAGGTCACATAAGGAATCAAAAGAACCATGGTAGACAAGCTTGGGGATGATTCATGCAAATCACGCCTACCCACGTATGCAAGAAATTTAAAAAATATCTAATTGTTAAATCTACAAACCTTTGGAGTTCCATCCCCTAAACCCCCAGCACCAGAAGTGCTCTCATGTGCCAAAGTTCTATTATGTGAAGGTGATTTCCATACAGAAAATGTAGGCTCAGGGACATCAGCCTCGGGACTATCATTCCTACCCTCAGAAGCGACAAATGTAGAATTAACCGCTTTTGGAGGAAGTATCTGTTTTGCTGCCTTGTCGACATTGAGAGAACCATTCTCTGATCCAAAGCATTTATGGTTTAGTATGAACAATGAATAAAGGCGACAAAGAAAGCAGTCATAAACTATAAAAAAAACTACGAAACATCAAAATATAGAAAACACAATTAGCTTGGAAGTGGACGACACCTTTAGTTCAGGCTTGACCATGAGGTACAACATGCTGTTGTTTATATTTTTCTAGTATGGCTTGCCTTCTTTTCCTGCTCTCCTCCTTAATTCTATCAACATCCTCCTCTTCTTATTCCGCTAGTTGATCTTCATAATCTTCTTCTACCTCTTCATCTCTAAAAGCAGAGAGCAGCATATAAGATAAATTTGAAGTACGCTAGGATACATCCAATGATTAAATGACATTGTATACCTCAGTGGTTTCTTTTCCCGCCTTTCTAGATCATCATCCATGATGCTGGGCACCATTACTGATCTTTTTTTCCTTTCCTGTAGTGGTAATCCGGTTCATCTTTCAAATGCCTGGAATCTTTCGACCTATCTCGATCCCCATATGCATCATTATAACCATCACATAGATGTTTGCCTACCCAACCACTCTCAGTCTCCCTACCTCTCTCTTTATCCCGAACTCTTTCCCTATCCCCCGTCCCCTCCCTATTCCTGTACCTATCTCTCTCCCTGTCCCTATCCCGAATCTTCTCCTTCTCCTTCTCTCTCTCTCCCTCTCTTCTAAAAAAAATTATGAAAAACTCAGAGTAAGAAGTAACCCAAAATCCAAAGCCAAACAAGAAGATTGAGCCTGACATACTAAAATTACATTTTCTGCCACCAAATACAATAATGATAAAAAATAAATAAATGAAAACCTAAACTTATCCACCTTCCATAATTTTCTGTAACCTTCTATCCCATTGAGGTTTCATGCTCTGAAGAAACATTTACTTTGGCCTCAAAAGAAATTGATTCATTCTTATTTTTCCTACAACACACAACCTTCTTAAAACAAAACAATCACCTAGTACGCTTTAATACAGTATGCTAGAGCAAAAAAGTATGTCTTGTAAGGTCAGCTTGTAAAATAACATTCTTAATTATCTCTCTAAGATTCCTGTGATTTATGATTACTTCCAAAACCATTGGTGTGCCCCCAACATCCCCCTCCCCCCCCCCCCCAAAAAAAAAAAAGAAAAGAAAGAAGAATAATCTAGTCAATAAAGGAATGGGGGAAAATGTTAACCCAATCAACTGCTGAAAACCGTTATCTATATTTCATGTTAGCATTCATTGAAGACAGAGAGAGGGAAAAGTGAACAATTTAGTCAAACCAAAGGGGAAAGTTTATCATCCTCACCTCATTCAAACAAAAAGAAGGCTGCACGGAGTTTGGATTTTGACTCAGAACCTCTTCCAAGGATTTTTGATACTTCGTAAGGCAAAGAAGAAGTTGTCCTCCTTTCGTATGCAAGGCTTTAGGTGCGTAGGGCAGCAGTTGTTTTCAAGTAATTCCTTCTCATCCTGCATTTTTAACCAGAGCAAAATACAGGAAATTTTGTGTTTAGAAAATGTAAACATGACTATTCATCAAATTATCCAAGGGAATATTTAGAAGAATTAAGTCTTTAAAAGGTAGTAATGTCATATTCCGGCAAATGCCGAAAGTGATTATTCTTTATACTCAATTCAATCACACAATCAATGCCAATACAAAAGACATACAGTTGACACAATATTCAACCTCCCTGAGGTCTAGAATGAAACAAAAGAACTTAAACAACAGTTTATGCAAATAGAAATAATAGTTAACAGTTAGACAATGAGGACAGCCTATACATAAAAGCATATCAATACATATGGTACAAATGCAGGGGAAAGGGCCAATTATTGTTTGGCTTCCACCAGGGAACGATCCTCCACCGAAAATATGATTATAGCCTCCCCATCCATTATATTCTTAATGATGGCCATAAACCTATACGGCACAGTATGTACTCATAAGAAATCAATTCTATGACAAACATTTGTGTCTATCAAAGCTACAAAAATAATTGTGTGATCAATATTACACATTCTATAAGGTCAAATTTTTTGTTCTTCGAAAGAATTACTGGTTGGTTGAATGGTGAATCTCATCTTTACATGTGCTTGGCCACAGCAGGCAGAGCCTCTGCATGTGTCTACCTTAGAGTTTTTACACTTCATACATGGCACATATTGGTAAAAGATTTGATAAAGCAACAAAGATTTCCAAAAATCAAAGACGACTACCACCTTATACTACTCAAAGTTGATACAATAAAGGCCTTCATAATCAGCCCGGTAAATGTTACCATTTGCAAGAACTCAAGTAAAATCCCGGATCATTTTTTCTTTAAGTCAGTACACATGGTTTTTCCATAGGTCCAATAGACTACGTCAAGTCAAAGAGGTTTTCTTATAGGGCAGCTGAACTAGATACATTGAGTTTACTTTTGATCTACAAAATAACTGTACTATAATACCCAGACTTTTTTATTTAAATAAGTTGGAATACCAACCAACTTTTTATAAGTTCAGCATAAGTATGCAATTCCCTTTAAAATTAGCATAGTATGTTCATTTGTGATCAAATTTAAGTTTCATCAAGTTTAATTTGCTCGATGTGATAGTGTCGGGTTGTTTAATGGTTCAGATGTTAATTTGGAATCAGATGTAAGTTTCATCCACTTAAATTTGTTATTCATATTAAAGTGCTGGGTTGTCTAAGTGTTAACCGTTGTATTTGACTCCTAAATCCAGAGTTGCACTCAATTTTTTTAACATGATAAAACTCCCAAACTAGGCAACTCCCTAAGAGGTCTTTACCTATTTTCTTTCGCTAGTTACTAAAAAATATTATTGCTTTATTGATGGATTCGGTGTTCTATCAATATCTTCTTGAAGATGTGATCACATTCAACCAACTATAGACAAAGTACTAGAAGTCTCTAGATATGGTTCACCAATGAAACCTTTTTCAAACTCACAAAATCACAATAAATAAAAAATTTATAAGAAAAATAGAGGATAACATATAAATGAAATATTCTGTCAATCACTGGATTACAATACATCGCCATGGAAAGCATCCATGAATGCCAAAACACATTTCTCTAACCGCAATCGCAGGCCATCACTAAAAACCCATAACATACTTCTCATGTGATGCATGTACAAATTACAAGAAAAAGGAGAGAACATGGGATTATCAGTAGGTTCAATGTGGCCTCAGTTGAACATGCTATCTCAGGTAGGACATACCATATACTTCATTTGGTTATTCAAATCAGTTTTCTATTATACACGATTTTCCAGAAACCTAGTTCAGTTTCTATTATCTACATTAAATGTTCAGCAAACAAAGAATAAAACCAACATATTGAATGTGAAACTGCAAGAGCTTAATGCAATTAGAGGGGAGAGGAAATAGAATGACAAATACAGTTTTACGAACTCCAGCAGGTCTCTCTCCGAAATTATCATCATGCTGATCTCTCACTCTGCACAAATCGGTGAAATTGTGACTATGAAGCAGTGGAAATTAACATCTTAAAGTAATCACAGTTATCATATCCAGGCTCAAAAAATTTAAAAATAAACCATCCAAGTTCACATAAGGAATCAAAAGAACCATGGTAGACCTTGAGGTCGATTCGTGCAAATCATGCTTACCCACGTATGCAAGAAATTTAAAAAATATCTCATTGTTAATTGGTGATCTGCAAACCTTTGGAGTCCCATCCTCTAAACCCCCAGCACCAGAAGTGCTCTCATGTGCCAAAGTTCCATTACGTGAAGGTGATTTCCATACAGAAAATGTTGGCTCGGGGACATCAGCCTCGGGACTATCATTCCTACACTCAGAAGCGACAGATGTAGAATTAACCGCTTTTGGAGGAAGTTTCTGTTCTGCTGCCTTGTCGACATTGAGAGAACTACTCTCTGATCCAAAGCATTTATAGTTAGTATGAAAAATGAATAAAGGCCACAAAGAAAGCAGTCATAAACTATAAAGAAAACTCTGAAACATCAAAATATAGAAAACACAATTAGCTTGGAATTGGACGACACCTTTAGTTGAGGCTTGAACATGAGGTACAACCTGCTTTTGTGACTGCTGTTGCTGTTGTTTATATTTTTCTAGTATGGCTTGGCTTCTTTACCTACTCTCCTCCTTAACTCTGTGAACATCCTCCTCTTCTTGTTCCGCTAGTTGTAATGAAACCCTATCTTCATAATCTTCTTCTACCTCTTCATCTCTAAAAGCAGAGAGCAGCATATAAGATAAATTTGAAGTAAGCTAGGATACATCCAATGATTAAATGAAATTGTATACCTCAGCGGTTTCTTTTCCCGCCTTTCCAGATCATCATCCATGATGCTGGGCACCTTTACTGGATCTTTTTTTCTTTCCTGTAGTGGTAATCCGGTTCATCTTTCAAATGCCTGGAATCTTTCGACCTATCTCAACCACCATATGCATCATTATGACCATCATATAGATGTCTGCCCACCCAACCACTCAGTCTCCCTACCACTATCTTTATTCCGAAGTCTTTCCCTCTCCCTTTCCCTCTCCCCCTCCCCCTCCCTATTCCTGTACCTATCTCTCTCCATGTCCCAGACCTTCTCCCTGTCCCCGTCCCAGACATTCTCCCTGTCCCTGTCCCAATCCTTCTCCTTCTCCCTTCTCACTCTCCCTCCCTTCTAAAAATAATTATGAAAAACTCAGACTGAGAACAGGACTAAGATTTAAAACCCAAAATCCAAAGCCAAACAAGAAGATTGAGCCCGACATACTAAAATTACATTTTCTGCCACCAAATACAATAATGGTAAAAAATAAATAAATGAAAACCTAAACTTATCAACCTTCCATATTTTTGTATAACCTTCTATCCCAAGGAGGTTTCATGCTCTGAAGAAACATTTATTTTGGCCTAAAAGGAAATTGATTCATTCTTATTTTTCCTGTTCCACATAACCTTCTTAAAACAAAACAATCACCTAGTATGCTTTAGATTAGTATGCCAGAGCTAAAAAGTATGCCTTGTAAGGTCAGCGTCTAAAATAATATTCTCAATTCTCCCTCTAAGATTCCTATGATATTTATGATTACTTCCAAAACAATGGTGTGCCCCCACACACCCCCCTCTCCCCACCTAAAAAAAAAAGAAGAATAATCTAGTCAATAAAGGAATGGGGAAAAATGTTAACCCAATCAATTGCTGAAAACCGTTATCTATATTTCATGTTAGCATTCATTGAAGACACAGAGAGAGGGAAAATTGAACAATTTAGTCAAAACAAAGGGGGAAGTTTATCATCTTCACCTCATTCAAACGAAAAGAAGGCTGTACGGAGTTTGAATTTTGACATAGAATCTCTTCCAAGGATTTTTGATACTTCGATAAGGGAAAGAAGAAGTTGTCCTCCTTTCGTATGCAAAGCTTTAGGTGCATGGGGCAATAGTTGTTTTCAAGTAATTCCTTCTCATCCTGCATTTTTAACCAGAGCAAAATACAGGAAATTTTGTGTTTAGAAAATGTAAATATGACTCTTCATCAAATTATCCAAGGGAATATTTAGAAGAATTAAGTCTTTAAGAGGTAGTAATGTCATATTCAAGCAAATGCCGAAAGTGGTTATTCTTTATACTCAATTCAATCGCACAATCAATGCCAATAGAAAAGACATACAGTGGACACAATATTCAACCTCCCTGAGGTCTAGGAATAAAATAAAAGAACATAAATAATAGTATATGCAAATAGAAATAATAGTTAACAGTTAGACAATGAGGACAGCCTATACATAAAAGCATATCAATACATATGGTACAAATGCCGGGGAAAGGGCCAATAATTGATTGGCTTCCACCAGGGAACGATCCTCCACCGAAAGTATGATTATAGCCTCCCCATTCATTATATTCTTCATGATGGCCATAAACCTATATGGCACAATATGTACTCAAAAGAAATCAATTCTATGATAGACATTTGTGTCTGTCATATCTACAAAAATAATTGTATGATCAACATTACACATTCTATCGGGTCAAACTTTTTGTTCGTTGAAAGAATTGCTGGTTGGTTGAATGGTGAATCTCATCTCTACATGTGCTTGGGCACAGCTAGCAGAGCCTCTGCATGTGTCTACCTAGGAGTTTTTACACTTTATACATGGCACATATTGGTAAAAGAGTTGAAAAAGCAACAAAGATTTCCTAATTCAAAGACGGGTACCATCTTATACTCCTCACAGTTGATACAATAAGGTCTATATAATCAGCCCGGTAAATGTTACCATTTGCAAAAACTCAAGTAAAATTCCTGATCATTTTTTCTTTAAGTCAGTACACATGGCTTTTCCATAGGTCCAACAAACTACGTCAGGTCAAAGAGGTTTTCTTATAGGGCAACTGAACTAGATACATTGAGTTTACTTTTGATCTACAAAATCACCGTACTATAATACCCACCTTTTTTTTTTATTTAAATAAGTTGCAATACCAAGCAACTTTTTAGAAGTTTAACATAAGTATGCAATTCCCTTTAAAATTAGCATAGTATGTTCATTTGCAATCAAATTTACATTTCATCAACTTTAATATGCTCGATGTGATAGTGTCGAATTGTTTCATGGTTCAGATGTTAAGTTGGAATCAGATTTAAGTTTCATCCACTTTAATTTGTTATTCATAATTAAAGTGCTGGGTTGTCTAAGTGTTAACTGTTGTATTCGACTCCTAAATCCACAGTTGCACTCAATTTTTTAACGCGATAAAACTCCCAAACTAGGCAACTCCCTAAGAGGTCTTTACCTATTTTCTTTAGCTAGTTACTAAAAAATAATATTGCTTTACTGATGGATTTTGTGTTCTATCAATATCTTCATGAAGATGTGATCACATTCAACCAACTATAGATAAAGTCCTAGAAGTCTCTAGGTATGGTTCACCAGTGAAACCTTTTTCAATCTCACAAAGTCACAATAAATAACAAATTTATAAGAAAAATAGATGATAACATATAAAAGAAATATTCTGTCAATCGCTGGATTACAATACATCGCTATGGAAAGCATCCATGAATGCCAAAACACATTTCTCTAACCGCAATCGCAGGCCATCACTAAAAACCCATAACATACTGCTCATATGGTGCATGTACAAATTACAAGAAAAAGGAGAGAACATGGGATTATCAGCAGGTCCAAAGTGGCTTCAGTTGAACATGCTATCTCAGGCAGGACAAACCATATACTTCGTTTAGTTTTTCAAATCAGTTTTCTATTATAGATGATTTTCCAGAAACCTAGTTCAGCTTTCTATTATCTACATTAAATGTTCAGCAAACAAAGAAGAAAGCCAACACTTTGAATGTGAGAATGCAAGAGCTTAATGCAATTAGAGCGGAGAGGAAATAGAACAACATCTACAGTTTTACGAACTCCAGCAGGTCTCTCGCCAAAAATATCATCACAGAACATATCTGCTGATCTCTCACTCAGCACAAATTGGAGAAATTATGACTATGAAGCAGTGGAAATTAGCATCTTAAAGTAATCGCAGTTATTATATCCAGGCTCAAAAAATTAAAAATAAACCATCCAAGGTCACATAAGGAATCAAAAGAACCATGGTAGACAAGCTTGGGGTTGATTCATGCAAATCATGCTTACCCACGTATGCCAGAAATTTAAAAAATATCGAATTGTTAGTTGCTACAAACCTTTGGAGTCCCATCCCCTAAACCCCCAGCACCAGAAATGCTCTCATGTGCCAAAGTTCCATTACGTGAAGGTGATTTCCATACAAAAAATGTAGGCTTGGGACTATCATTCCAACCCTCAGAAGCGACAGATGTAGAATTAACCGCTTTTGGAGGAAGTTTCTGTTCTGCTGCCTTGTCGACATTGAGAGAACCATTCTCTTATCCAAAGCACATTTATGGTTTAATATGAACAATGACTAAAGGCCACAATTAAAGCAGTCATAAACGAAAAATAAAACTCTGAAACATCAAAATATAGAAAACAAAATTAGCTTGGAAGTGGACGACACCTTTTGTTCAGGCTTGACCATGAGGTACAACCTGCTTTTGTGACTACTGTTGCTGTTATTTATATTTTTCTAGTATGGATTGCCTTCTTTTCCTGCTCACCTCCTTAATTCTGTCAACATCCTCCTCTTCTTGTTCTGCTAGTTGTAATGCAACCCTATGTTCACAATCTTCTTGTACCTGTTCATCTCTAAAAGCAGAGAGCAGCATATAAGATAAATTTGAAGTAAGCTAGGATACATCCAATGATTAAATGACGTTGTATACCTCAATGGTTTCTGTTGGAATATGTACTCCAGAATACCGTGGGGGTATTCTGGTCTTTTTGGGGGTAGTTTTATTCTTCTTGTGTTATTAAGTTGTGTCGGCTATGTGGGTTTAAGTCCCACATCGCCTAGTTTAGTCTATTTGTAATTTCCCCTCTATTATAAATAGAGGGGCTTACCTATCAATTAATTGATCAGTATTTTACAACGTCCATCTTCTCTTCTCTCTGGAGTTCTGGTTACAGTCCTAGGTTTTCTCGTGGTATCAAGCTAGGCGATCGGTGGTCGATTCTCTTCACAATTTGCGGTTTTGAGAGTCGTTTAAATTTCTGGGTTGGAAGAGAAACCTAGTTCATAAAAGGAGGAGGACTAGGGTTTTGTTTGTCAATCGAAGGAGTGTTCTTCTCGAGTCTTGTTGCTCTGGTTTCTTTCTTGCGATTCACGCTACTATGAATCTGGTTTCTCGTAATATTGGTATTTCTGCTGGTTTTCTCGGTGTGTTTCGTCCTACCTCGATTCATTGGTTTCGCCTGCGGTTCACGGTGGAGTTTCACGCGGAGGTCGGTGATGAGTTCTTCGATCGACATAGAACGGGTTTCCGCTTTTGCTATTGACGGATGTTGAATCGAGTGCCGCATGATTGAATTGTCTCCTGGTTTTCTTGGTTTGTCTCTTGATTCCTTTCCGCTGGTTCCACCTCTGCTTTGCTACGGTTTATGGTGTTTTCTAGTTCGAAGGATTGGTTGATGGCTACTCGCTGATCCAGTATCGATTAGTTTGTTGATTGCACTGTTATGCAATCTCTTGGTTAAGTGTCATGACTTCTTTTTGCCTCTGCTAATGACATCATTGGCCACTGATTTTGCTACTGATTTGAAGTAGATAGAAAGATCCTTCTTCGGTTTGCTATTGTTGGTGAGATCCCTTCTTCTCAGGTTTTCTCTCCCAGTTTATCGCCATGGTGTTCTGAGGTTACCACCTGCCCCACCATTGGTTCTGGTTTCCGTTTTGTCTCCTACTTTATCGTTTTTGGTAAATCCTACTTTATTGCCTAGTGTTGCTCCTCTATCAACAAGTTTTACTCTTGGTTTCAGAAACCGTAAGGAAGAAAGACACAATTTTTTGGTATTTACAATCAAGGCCAACCCTTTAAAAATATACAAAAGTTGTTCTTTCCTAAAGTTATTTCTGATTGGCCCCTATATTCTCTGAAATTCCTACTCTGTCCTTCCCTGTTGAATTTAATGCCCATTATATCCTTGTTTTGTTACAATTTTCTTAATGGGTTTTTAAATTTACATTATTTACAAGATTGCCACTCTCCATAGCCATTATTTTACTTATTGCATCCCATTGCTTTTTGTTTATCAAAAAGGCCCTTGCAAAATTCTGGTTATTTACGGAACTATCATTACCTTTTAATATATTCTCCTATTTGACTACCCAATTGACCCTTGAAAATTCTGATTTATTACCAGTTTGCCCTTTGGCTTGGATTGTATTTAAAAGTGGATTTCCATCAAATTACAGCCATGCCATCCTTTTTACCAACACCATTCCCTTTCAATAATTCTAATTCCCTTCATATCCCATACCTTTGGTATTTACCCATAACACCTTTGGAAACTTCTGGTAAATTACAATTTTACCATTCCTTCCTTTTTAATTACCCATAACACTTTTAGAAAATTCTGGAATATTATGTTTTTGTCCTATCTTTTACATTATCTCTGTTATGTCCACGTGTACTACACGTGAGGGGATTATGTACGGTACACTGCGGAGACATTGTAAAAGCGGAACTTGCGGGAACAGCTTGTGCGAAAGCATAGGCGATCGGAGTTTTCACCATTGCAATGGGTATCTACTTTGTTATTGGGTTGAGTTTGTCGTAAGGGGAGATTGAAGTATTGAAATATTGAAGATATTTGGTTGTTGCCTATTTGAGGACTTTCGATTGGGTTGATCTGGTTTTTTCCTTGCTGATTCAGTTTGTTTTAGCTTACTTCTGCTCTAGTTATTTCACTTCAAGATTTTATGTCACTATGACAATCGAGATTCATCACTGGATAGCTATTGAAGATCGTTGAAAGCTGCCTTTTTGGAAGACATTCCAGTCCTGGTTTCTTGATCATGTCTGTCCAAGTTTTGAAGATCTATTTTTTCAAGTTCTTGAAGGTTTATTTGGGAATTGCATTCATATGTCAAGCTGGATTCTGCTACAACTTAGTTTTTTCTCATTTTTGTTCAAGTTGGGCATTAGTACCTTGTATGCGTCAACTTGAGGGGAGTGTTAGCATTATTATAGAGTTCTTTTTTATTTAGTTCAAGCTGGATTTTTCCTTCTTCTCTTATTTGTATAATCCACTTGAGGGGGAATGTTGGAATATGTACTCCGGAATACCGTGGGGGTATTACGGTCTTTTTGGGGGTAGTTTTATTCTTCTTGTGTTATTAAGTTGTGTCGGCTATGTGGGTTTAAGTCCCACATCGCCTAGTTTAGTCTATTTGTAATTTCCCCTCTATTATAAATAGAGGGGCTTACCTATCAATTAATTCAGTCAAGTATTTTACAACGTCCATCTTCTCTTCTCTCTAGAGTTACTGGTTACAGGTCCTAGGTTTTCTACAGTTTCTTTTCACGCCTTTCCAGATCATCATCCATGATGCTGGGCACCTTTACTGGATCTTTTTTTCCTTTCCTGTAGTGGAAATCCGGTTCATCTTTCAAATGCCTGGAATCTTTCGACCTATCTCGACCACCATATGCATCATTATGACCATCATACAGATGTCTGCCCATCCAACCACTCTCAGTCTCCCTATCTCTATCTTTATCCCGAACTCTTTCCCTCTCCCTTTCCCTCTCCCCCACCCCCTCCCTATTCCTATACCTATCTCTCTCCCTGTCCCTCTCTCGATCCTTCTCCTTCTCTCTCTCCCTCTCTTCTAAAAATAATTATGAACAACTCAGACTAAGAACAGGACTTAGATTTAAAATCCAGAATCCAAAGCCAAAGAGGAAGAAAGAAATAAAAACAGAGTAGATTACAATCTTCACTTCAAAATAGCACAAATTAGAATGACTAAAAAATAACGAAGAGAAAAGTGGAAGAAGGATGAAATTCAATTGAGGCAGCGATCAAAAAACCCAGTTGTCCCAAGAAGTAACGACGAGGTAATTTCCCTAGGGACTAAAACAAGAACTTGAACTCTGCGCCATAGAAAAGAACAGAGATTATAAAATTGCAAGCAATTGAATATAGAAGAATGCACTGTGATGGCTGCTATAGTAGGGAGGGATTGGGGGTAGAAGAAGATGCATAGGACAGGCCTGTTTTCCTCAATCAATTTCTTCTACGTTCGGTTCTGATGTTTTTGAAATTGATCGGAACTGCTTTCTTCTTCTGTGGTTGGGTTAACCTGGTCTCGGGAACAGGAGGAGGGCTGTCGTTGATGGGTGAGAAGAACCACCTCCTCAGCTTCGAAGAAGGAGTTGAAGTGACATTTATGATGGAAGCAGAAAAAGGGTTTGGTCTTCTGCAATTCGGAGGGGAAAGCAGATTGCGGCGAGTATAGAGGGGAGCGAATCTTAACAGAGTTCGTCTCATGACTAGGATTTTTTCCGGTCAGGGTTTTAGCAGTACAGAATTTGAGGACGAGGCTTCTTCCTCCTCCCCCTCCCCAACGGCTTCTTCTTCTTCCACATCCGCTTCCTCCCTTATGTTTTTTTTTTTCATCTCCTAACATTGAGCTCCGAAAAGCAGTGCAGGTCTTAAATCCATAAAAGTTCACCTTCAGCTTGAACGGAATACAGCCATCAAATAATACTCCCAAAGTTCCTCCACTGCAGCTGCACAGTTCAAATTCCAATTGAAAACACCATCACCCATCTCTCTCTCTCTCTCTCTCTCATGTTGTTTATGACTGATGAACCAATACAGAAAAATAGGTATTAAGTCCAGCAATATACTTTATCTGGGGAAGTCAGTGTTTCTCCCTCCCTCCCTCTCAAGTTATAAGTTTATGACTGAATCAGCCTAGCAAAATGGGTATTCAATCAAAAAATTTCAACTTAAAAATTAAAATACACTTTATCTGAGAAAGTCAGTGTTTCTATCAAAAAATCAAGCGATACCTTTCAATTCAGAAGAGCTCAGAAGGAACCTTCCTCAGCCACTTACCTGCAGATGTTTCAACCTTGCCTCAGCTACCTCATCAGTTAGATTAATTATCCTACATCAAAGGAAAAGGAGAGCAAATATATAAGAGGAAAGAGAGATTCCTTTTTCTTTTGTGAAAGGATGTTAGAATCACTTTGATGTCTTGTTTGTAATTCAGATTCTTGGTCCATTTGGCCAAGCAAACACAAAGTCCAACAGAAAGAGATAATGTGCACATAAAGGTTCAACCCAGTTATTTGTTTCACAATATGATCTACCTGGCTTCAAGCTCTGAGATTTTCACAACCAATAACTGCTCCCTTTCAGACGCAGCTGTTTCAACCTATCAATTGAGAAAATATAGAACAATTTGCACTTAACTTGCCGTCAAATGAGACATACATAAAGAGAACTATAACACAGAATTAATATCAGAAAGGAAGAATTGAACAGTTTCATCATGCTTCAGAGCTTATAGAGAGCATTGGAAAATAACATTTCACATAGAGATGCTATTGAGACCTAATAGAATAGGCAAACATATGGCCTACAATTCTTTTAATAAGAAAAAGAATACTGAGTAAACCAGTGATCGACTGTTGCTTTAAAGTACTAGTGAGTTTATTAAAGAAGAGAAACAAGCTGATAACAGCAATTTTTCTGCTAGGAATAATGATGAAAACTCGGATCATAATAAAAATAATAATAATAAAAAGGGTAAATTATGTGGTGAGCCCCTGAGGTTTGCCCTAAATACAGTACGACCCCCTGTGCTTAAAATATACACTCAGTAACCTTTAAGTGGACGGTGTTAAGAATAAAATTTAAATGAAAACCTTGAAGTGGCCGGCGTTAAGAATAAAATTTAAATGCCAATTTTGCCCTTCAATTAAAACAGCCCCAAATCCCCCTCTTGGAGACCTTAACAGCCATAGAGAGGTTATAGGATCCGCAGTGGAGGCCTCAAGGTCTGACGCCGTCCTATACCAGCACCGGTGAGTGCTTCGCAAACTCCGGCAAACGTCTAATGAGGATCCCATAGGCCGGAAAAGAGAAGGGCCACATCACAGCGCCTTTCCTTCCTACAATTGTGGCTCATCAAGAACAGAAACAATGAAATGGAAATTTCCTTCCTACAATTTACAGATACCCACCTTCCGTTATCCCTTCACATTTGTTCCTCTTCTCTTATCTCTTTTTCTGCATCTTTGTTCTTCTCATCAGATTCATAAGAGTGAGGAGACTCAGAGATTCAGAGATGAGTGATGGTTGTGTTGGGATTGTGGAGAGAGCACTGAGCAGCTTAGCGAAGGGGTTTGATATAACCTCTGATTTCAGATTGAAGACCTGTAAAGGAAAAGAGAGGTTAGTTTTGATCAATGAAGAAGAGAAGAGAGACCTCACTATTCCAGGATTTGGAGTCCTTAAAGATGTTTCAGTCCATATCAAATGCCATAAAGGCGATTGGAGCCAGTGGCAATATGATGTTCTTGGATTCAACCAGCCACCAGGTAATGGGTCTTCTCTGATTTCTCCCTTATTTCTCACTTAGAGCTGAAAGGTTTAAGGTTTCTTCCTTATAGTTCCTGAATCAATTTCCCCAATGATTCATAGATGAATGGAGATTCTTCATTCCCATGAGAACAATTATATAATTGTGATTGGCCCTTTGAGCTTGCAACCAGGTTTTTCCACCCATCCGGTCAATGTCAATCCTTCCACCCATCCAAACTTGATCCAATCATCCGAAGAACCATACCTGTTCAGATCTGTGGTTGCCTTCAAGAAACCCTGTAGAGAAAATTAATAGACACATTAATGGACAAATTCAATCTGTATGAGAAGAAAGGAAAGTAAAGAAATGAAGAAACGAGATGATAACCTGCATCTGAACAGTAATGGAATCAATGGTCTTCCAGGGACCAATGAATTTAACGGGACCGAGTAAGAAAGTCCCTTTTGGTATGAAAAGCTTCACGAACCTGGAGATCCACATGCTGCTTTCCATGACGCCGTGAAGGCCTACGTAAGTTAGAACGAAATTTAGGGTTGAAGATCTCTAAAACTTATCAAGATAAAAAATAAGAAGAATAAATTATTTATTGGGGGAAAAAGAATGGGAATTAAGTATAATTACTTTGCTATCGTCTATTCGTTCATCGCCTTTAGCGCCGAAGCTCATGATGTTGAAAGTGCCAAAGCCCTGCTTCGTCGCTGCATCTCCTTTTTGTCCACCAGTTTTTCTTCCTCCTCCTGCGCCCGCTCTTCATCCGGTAACAATCCAGGTAAAGGAAGTGAAGCAAAGCAAAAAGATGGGGTTGCAAAGGGTGGGGGCAGGTGAGTTTGCAGGAGGAGGAAGAAGATGAAGAAGAAGAAAAAGAAGCAGAGACGATCGTGTGAAGTTCAGGCTGCCCTATGGGCAAAATGGTAAGCTCACACCCCATTAGGGGTATATTTGTAATTTTAAGGCATCAATGACCAACACGTCAGCAACTAACGGGAATGATCTAACGGACTGGGGTTGAGTGTAACAAGTAACCTAATCTCAGGGGGTCACAGTGTATATTTTAGAAATACAGGGGATCGTACTGTATTTAGGGCAAACCTTAGGGGGTCGCCGTGTAATTTACCCTAATAAAAAAACCAATCCTTGCCTAGGGAGTCCACCGAATCCTTAGTGGAAGTTGGGAAACCCAAGAATGATGCAGTTGATGCAGCCGTCTACCCCCCTGGTTTCTCTAAAATGTCAAATATTGTCAAGGAATCTCTTACCCATGACCTCCAGCCTAAAACATTGTTAGAATCAACCTAGCTTACCACATGAATAGAATTAAGCTTCTTCATTATATTAGCTAAATAGATGTTAATCATTGTTAAACGGACACAGCTCCAGCCTTATATTGGTCACATGTGCAAACCAAAAAGCAAACCAAAAACGGTCAATGGAAACTATTCATATAGAGAAGGTGGCATCAGAGATACGTGCCAGCTGTAGTTTCGTCCGACTCATGTGCTTAAGCTGAATAATCACCACGCGCAATTTTACATACATCTTCCAGGCCAACTAAGGATTTTAAACTCAAATCGGTTCTAAAAACCCCATCAAGTTTCACACATAAAAAGAAATGCATAAAGATTAGATTAAATGCTTCACTTCAAAATAGCGCAAATTAGAACGTGCATTGTGAGGGAATGACTAAAAAATAAAGAAGAGAAAAGAGGAAGAAGGAAGAAATTCAATTGTGGCGGCGATAAAAAAAACATGGTTGTCCCACCCACCAAGAGGAACTTACAGGGACAAGGGAGTCTCTGTCACTTCTCTTGGGATCAGTAGCAAAGAAAACAGTGTAGACAAGGATGACAGTATAAATAAATTCAGCTGCCAAACCCACACCTTCTCTATAGCCATCGGCGATCTCGTTCGCCCCACCACCATACTGCACACAGTAAGACTTTTGGAAGGCCTTTACTAACCCTGCACCACACATTATGGGCTAAGAAATGCCCAAACGTCATTGCTGGGTTATTATGCTCTCCTATACACACACATGACTGTTTAGAGGGAAAAAAGAGAGAGACGAGAGTTATTAATCATTACTTGAAAAAAATCCTTTCTCTTCAATGACTATCTTACTTTTTAAAATATAAGAAAGAAGGGATACAGAGAATAACCTAAGCATAGCAATTGAAACAAAAACAAAATAAGGAAAATAAAAGGGTAATTTGTAGAACAAAGTGAAGCAAGGCATTGAAATTGAACAACAATAACCAATGAAAATGCCAACAGATAATAGTGGGCCTCACTGTATTGGACTAGGAGTATTATCGAGGTTTTGCATGATGGAGCATCATGCCCCTCTGTTGTTGTTGTATCATAAGTTTCTTCTGTTTCCTAAAAGAATAAGGTTATCATTCACCCACGGTTAATTATGAGGAGCAAATGTTCTCAATTAGAACGTTTTTCCATGGGGGTTAACAAGAGAATTGAGAATGCTTTCTATATCGCTTCTAATAATACTCTATTTTCCAAGTAAAACAGGTGAACTTACGGGGACATGGGAGCCTCTCGCACTTTTCTTGGGATCAGTAGCAAAGAAAACATTGTAGACAAGGACAAAGGTACCAATAATTTCAGCTGCCAAACCCACACCTTTGTTGTTGCCATCGGCGATCTCGTTCGCTCCACCACCATACCGCACATAGTAAGACTTTTGGAAGGCCTTTACTAGCCCTACAGCACACATTGCACCCAAGCATTGTGCAACCATGTACATCACAGCACGGATTAGTGACACTTTACGGGCTAAGAAAAGTCCAAACGTCACTGCTTGGTCAATATGCCCTTCTATACACACACACACACACACACAATTGTTTATAATCAAATTGTAAACAACAGAAAACAGAGAAAGAAGGGAAAAAAAATGGATTACCCACCAGAGATACCAGCGTAAACGAGGATGAAGATCATGAAACAAAACCATAGATGGATTGTTCTTAGCGGCGGCAATGGTAGTAAAGGCGCTTCCGATGTGGGGAGGGGTATTTAGGTAATAAAAAGGCGTTCTTCTGAAAGGCTCTCTCTTTGGAATGACCTTAGAACTATCTCTGGTCAGATTGGCTCTCTTCCGTGGGGATTAGGAGGTGACTTTAATGTGGTTCGTTATGACCATGAGAAGCAAGGGGGAGACTCTCTGGATATGGAATCTGTGGATGCTTTCAACTCCTGTATTGAGGACATTGGCTCTTGTGACTTGAGATGGTCTGGTCCAAAGTATACCTGGAACAACAAAAGATCTGGTACTGCTAATATAGCTTGCAAGCTTGACAGAATTCTTGTGAATGAAGCTTGGCTCTCTACCTTCCCTTCATCCCTTGCCACTTTTGATAATCCGGGTATTTCTGATCACTGTCCTATCTCTTTATTCATCCAGCCTTACATTTCTTTTGGCCCAAAGCCTTTTAAATTTTTTGATGTGTGGTCCTCTCACCCCTCCTTCCTTCCTACTGTTAAGGAAGCTTGGGAGAAGCCAGTCCAAGCTTTCTCCTCTCCCCTTATTGCCATTGCTAGAAAACTAAAGAATGTCAAATGTGCCCTTAATGTGCCCTCAAGGATTGGAACTCTCTTCATTTTGGAAACATCTCCCATCGTGTGTCTGACTGCAGGGACAAGCTTTCAGCCATTCAAAGTAGGCTCCAATCTGATCACTTAAACAATTCTTTGGTGGAAGAAGAAAAAGAGGCAGCATCTGAGCTCTCAACTCTCCTCTCTCAAGAAGAAAGCTTTGCCAGACAGAAAGCTAGAATAAAGTGGTTGGATTTGGGGGATTCCAACACTGCTTACTTCAATCGATCTATGAAGTCCAGAACTAATTTCAGCTCCATCCAGCAGCTTACAAACTCTGATGGAACCCAAGTCCACAGTGTCAAGGAGATCAAAGACCTAGCTGCAAATTACTTTTTGAGCATCTTCAATGACTCTACCCGAATGGCTGAGCCTTTCCCTAACCACCTCCTCAACAAATTCATCCCAAGTGAATACTTCTCCTCCTTGCAGACCATTCCTACTGATGAGGAAATTGAGGCAGCCATTCGTTCTCTTAAAACCAACAGAGCTCCAGGGCCCGATGGTTTCAGTTTGGGATATTGTAAAGGTGGACCTTATTAAAGCTATCAAAAGCTTTTTCCTTAACCCAAGCCAGGTTAAAGGAGTGAGCCACACTTTTCTCTGCCTCATTCCTAAGAAGGAAGGTGCCTCTTCAATGACAGATTTCAGGCCTATAGCTCTTTGTAACCTGCTCCACAAATTCATAGCAAAGATCCTTGCTTTCAGGCTTAAATCTGTTGTGGACCTTCTAGTGAGTGCAAACCAATCAGCTTTCATTATGGGGAGAAGCATAGCTGATAATATCATTCTTTGCAATGAAGTTGTTAGAGGTTTTGACAGGAAATCCCACCCTCCAGCTGCTCTAATGAAGATAGACATTCACAAGGCGTTTGACTCTCTCAGATGGGACTTTATAGACAGTCTGGTTTCCAAACTGGGATTTCCCCCTGTGTTTTCTCATTGGATCCACCAATGTATTTCTACGGCAAAATTTTCAGTCCTTGTCAACGGCAGTCCAGCAGGGTACTTCTCTTCTTCAGTGGGCATCCGTCAGGGCTGCCCCTTATCCCCTTACATCTTTACTCTTGCCATGGAGGTCCTTTCCAAAAGCATCCAATCTTGCACGGATCGCCAACTTATTGTCCCTATTCCCAAATGCAAAGCCCTAAAGCTAACTCATTTGGCTTTTGCGGATGATCTCATGATTTTCTCCAAGGCCTCTATTGATTCCTTTGAGCACATCATGTATTGTTTGCAGCATTTTGAGGAGCTCTCTGGCTTGAAGATAAACCCCACCAAGTCTCTTCTTTTCCTGGCTAGGGTGTCTGATATTGACAAGGCTCCTTTGTTGGGCATATCGGGTTTCTCTCTTGGTCAGTTTCCGGTCAAATATTTGGGGCTTCCCTTGATTCCAGCCAGGCTCACAGCCCATCACTGCTCGCCTATGCTGGACCTCATTAGAAAAATACTTCAACTTTGGAAGGGCAAGTTGCTTTCCATTTCGGGCTGTCTAGTTCTCATCAAGTCTGTGCTCCAATCTACTTACATTTATTGGACGGGTATTTATGGTCTTCCATCCTCAACCATCAAAGCTCTAGAGTCTCTTATGGCTTCCTTCCTTTGGAAAGGGGCTGAAACTACTAGATTCCTTCACCCCACCAGCTGGGCTTCTGTTTGCCTCCCAAAGGAAGAGGGGGGCTTGGGTCTCCGCCGTATAAAAGATGTGAATTCTGCAGGGATTATCAAGCTTATTTGGAAGATAGCCTCTAAAGAGAACAGCATATGGATTGACTGGCTTTACTCTACAGTTCTACGATCTGATTCTATTTGGATAGTCTCTTCCTCTTCAGATGCTTCTTGGGTTTGGGGCAAAATCCTTTCTCTCAGGTCGACGGCTCTTAAAGCAATTCAGTCCAAGATTGGAGATGGTTCCTCAACTGCCCTTTGGCTGGATCATTGGCACCCAAAGGGTATTCTCATTCACTCAGTTAGCAATAGAGCTATATACAGTTCTGGCCTTAACAGACAATCCAAGGTTGCTGACATCTTATCCAATGGGGACTGGTGTCCTCCATCCACCTCCCACCCGGCTCTTCTGGAAGCCTGGAATGTTTTGCCCTCCATTCCTAGAAGGACTGGAAGGTGCGATTGTGTTTCCTGGACTCCTTCACCCTTGGGGATTTTTAAATCAAAAGATGCTTGGAACCTTGTCCGGATTAGAAGTGATCTAGCCCCCTAGAGAAAGCTTGTCTGGTTCAAGGGCCACATCCCTCGGCACAGCTTCATTGTTTGGCGTGTCTTCAACAACTGCCTCCCAATGCAGTCCTTCCTCCGTCACCGCTAGATCCCAGTCTCCCCTTCGTGTAGTCTTTGCTGGAACGCAACGGAAGACACGGACCATCTATTTTTTGAATGCCCGCTTTCCTTGGCTATTTGGAAAGGAATCCTTGGCAAATGCTGGCCTTGCAGTCGAAGAATCCTTCCCTTCTCTAGGGAATGGTTGTGGATTGATATGACCTACTCGGGCTCCACGTTATGTGACATAGTTGGCAAACTCGCTTTTTGTGCTATCATCAACCAAATTTGGATGGAGCGTAACATTAAGAAATGGACTTCCAACTCCAGTACTGTTGGCCAGATTTGGGATTCCATCTCCTTCGACATCAAAGGAAAACTCACTAATGTAACTTCCCATTGTACTGATTCCCCAAGGAACAGACATATTGTTGTCTCCTGGGATCTGCCCCTTTCTTCCCTCCAGCAGACCTCCTCCTCTGTGTGAGGCTGTGTTAGCTTGTCTTTTGTTGTTTCCCCTTCTTTGGGGCCTCTGTAGCTTCTTTCTCTTTGGTAATAAAATTCTTTATTCACCCAAAAAAAAAAAGGCGTCGTGAGAACAACAGGCTCCGCAGAGGTGGATTGTTCTTGGCGGTTCTGCAGTTGGAACCGGTCCTTAATATGCTTGCTTCTAGAGCTCAATGAAGATAAAGGAGAGAAAAGAGGAAGAAAGAAATGCGAACAGAGTAGATTACGATCTGCACTTCCAAATAGCACAAATTAGAATGACTAAAAAATAAGGAAGAGCAAAGAGGAAGAAGGAAGAAATTCAATAGAGGCGGCGATCAAAAAACCTGGTTGTCCCAAGTAGCGACAAGGTAATTTCCCTCAGGACTGAAACAAGAACTTTGAACTCTGCGCCATAGAAAAGAACAGAGATTATAAAATTGCAAACAATTAAACATAGAAGAAAGCCACTGTGATGGCTGCTATAGTGAGGGATTGGGGGTAGAAGAAGATGCATAGGACAGGCCTGCTTTCCGGAATCAATTTCTTCTACCTTTGGTTCTGATGTTTTCGAAATTGAGTGGAACTTCTTTCTTCTTCTGTGGTTGAGTTAACCTGGACTCAGGAACAGGAGGAGGGCTGTCATTGATGGATGAGAAGACCTACCTCCTCAGCTTCGAAGGAGGAGTTGAAGTGACATTGATGAAGGAAGCAGAGAAAGGGTTTGGTCTTCTGCAATTCGGAGGGGAGAGCAGATTGCGGCAAGTATACAGGGGAGCGATTCTTAACAGAGTTTGTCACATGACTCTTAAGGATTTTTTCCGGTCAGGGTTTTAGAAGTACAGAATTCGAAGACTAGGCTTCTTCCTCCTCCCCCTCCTCAACAGCTTCTTCTTCTTCCAAGTCCGCTCCCTCCCTTACGTTTTTTTTTTTTTCATCTTCTAACATTGAGCTCCGAAAAGCAGTGCTGGTCTTAAATCCATAAAAGTTCACCTTCAGCTTGAACGGAATACAACCATCAAATAATACTCCCAAACTTCCTCCTCTGCACCTGCCCAGTTCAAATTCCAATTGAAAACACCATCACCCATCTCTCTCTCTCATGTTGTTTATGACTGATGAACCAATACAGAAAAATGGGTACTAAGTCCAGCAATATACTTTATCTGGGGAAGTCAGTGTTTCTCCCTCCCTCCCTCTCAAGTTATAAGTTTATTACTGAATCAGTATACCAAAATGGGTATTCAATCAAATTTTTTCAACTTAAAATACACTTTATCTGGGAAAGTCAGTGTTTCTATCACAAAATCAAGCGGTACCTTTCAATTCAGAAGAGCTTAGAAGGAACCTTCCTCAGCCACTTGCTTGCAGATGTTTCAACCTTGCCTCAGCTACCTCATCAGTTAGATTAATCATCCTACATCAAAGGAAAAGGAGAATAAATATATAAGAGGAAAAAGAGATTCCTTTTTCTTTTGTGAAAGGATGTTAGAATCACTTTGATGTCTTGTTTGTAATTCTGATTCTTGGTCCATTTGGCCAAGCAAACACAAAGTCCAACAAAAAGAGATAATGTGCACATATGAAGGTTCAACCCAGTTATTTGATTCACAATGTGATCTACCTGACTTCAAGCTCTGAGATTTTCACAACCAATAACTGCTCCCTTTCAGACGCAGCTGTTTCAACCTGTCAATTGAGAAAATATAGAACAATTTGCACTTAACTTGCCGTCAAATGAGACATACATAAAGAGAACTATAACACAGAATTAATATCAGAAAGGAAGAATTGAACAGTTCCATCATGCTTCAGAGCTTACAGAGAGCATTGGAAAATAACATTTCACATAGAGATGCTATTGAGACCTAATAGAATAGGCAAATGCATGGCATACAATTCCTTTAATAAGAAAAAGAATACTGAGTAAACCAGTGATCAGCTGTTGCTTTAAAGTACTAGTGAGTTTATTAAAGAAGAGAAACAGGCTGATAACAACAATTTTTCTGATAGGAATAACGATGAAAACTCGGATCATAATAAAAATAATAATAATAATAAAAAGGGTAAATTATGCGGCGACCCCTGAGGTTTGCCCTAAATACAGTACGACCCCCTGTGTTTTTAAAATATACACTCAGCACCTTTAAGTGGATGGTGTTAAGAATAAAATTTAAATGCCAATTTTGCCCTTCAATTAAAACAGCTCCAAATCCCCCTCTTGGAGACCTTAACAGCCACAGGGAGGTTATGGGATCCGCAGTGGAGGACTCAAGGTCTGACGCCATCCTATACCAGCACCACTGAGTGCTTCGCAAACTTCGGCGACCGTCTAATGAGGATCCCATAGGCCGGAAAAGAGAAAGGCCAAGACGCAGCACCTTTCCTTCCTACAATTGTGGCTCATCAAGAACAGAAACAATGAAACGGAACTTTCCTTCCTCCAATTTACAGATACCCACCTTCCCTTTTCTTCTCTCCTCTCTTTTAACTTCCTTTTAAGTCATAACTATCTCAATCTCATCATTTTAAAATACCTGAGCCCATATACTCGCCTTTGACATTTTCCCTTCACATTTGTTCCTCTTCTCTTATCTCTTTCTCTGCAACTTTGTTCTTCTCATCAGATTTGTAAGAATGAGGAGACTCGGACATTCAGAGATGAGTGATGGTCCTGTTGGGATTGTGGAGAGAGCACTGAGCAGCTTAGGGAAGGGGTTTGATATAACCTCTGATTTCAGATTGAAGTTCTGTAAAGGAAAAGAAAGGTTTGTTTTGATCAATGAAGAAGAGAAGAGAGACGTCACTATTCCAGGATTTGGAATCCTTAAAGATGTTGCTGTCAATAGCAAATGCGATAAAGGCGATTGGAGCCGGTGTCAATATGATGTTCTTGGATTCAACCAGCCACCAGGTAATGGGTCTTCTCTGATTTCTCCCTTATTTCTCACTGAGAGCTGAAAGATTTAAGCTTTCTTCCTTATAGTTCCTGAATCAATTTCCCCAATGATTCAAAGATGAATGGAGATTCTTCATTCCTATGAGAACAATTATATAATTGTGATTGGCCCTTTGAGCTTGCAACCAGGTTTTTTCACCCATCCGGTCAATGTCAATCCTTCCACCCATCCAAACTCGATCCAATCATCAGAAGAACCATACCTGTTCAGATCTGTGGTTGCCTTCAAGAAACCCTGCAGAGAGAATTAGTAGACACATTAATGGACAAATTCAATCTGTATGAGAAGAAAGGAGAGTAAAGAAATAAAGAAACGAGATGGTAATGGAATCAATGGTCTTGAAGGGACCAACGAATTTAACGGGACCGAGTAAGAAAGTCCCTTTTGGTATGAAAAGCTTCACAGAACCTGGAGATCCACATGCTGCTTTCCATGTCGCCGTGAAGGCCTGCGTAAGTTAGAACGAAATTTAAGGTTACAGATCTCTTAAACTTATCAAGATAAAAAAGAAGAAGAATAAATTATTTATAGAGGAAAAAAGAATGGGAATAAAGCATAATTACTTTGCTATCGTCGTTTTGTCCATCGCCTTTAGCGCCAAAGCTCTTGACGTTGAAAGTGCCAAAGCCCTGCTTCATCGCTGCAACTCCTTTTTGTCCACCAGTTTTTCTTCCTCCTCCTCCTGCGCCCGCTCTTCATCCGGTAACAATCCAGGTAAAGGAAGTGAAGCAAAGCAAAAAGATGGGGTTGCAAAGGGTGGGGGCAGGTGAGTTTGCAGGAGGAGGAAGAAGATGAAGAAGAAGAAAAAGAAGCAGAGACGATCGTGTGAAGCTCAGGCTGCCCTATGGGCAAAATGGTAAGCTCACACCCCATTAGGGGTATATTTGTCATTTTAAGGCATCAATGACCAACACGTCAGCAACTAACGGGAATGATCCAACAGACTGGGGTTGAGTGTAACAAGTAACCTAATCTCAGGGCGTCACAGTGTATATTTTAGAAACATAGGGGATCGTACTGTATTTAGGGCAAATCTCAGGGGGTCGCCGTGTAATTTACCCTAATAAAAAAACCAATCCTTGCCCAGGGAGTCCACCGAATCATTAGTGGAAGTTAGGAAACCCAAGAATGATGCAGTTGATGCAGCCGTCTACACCCCTGGTTTCTCTAAAATGTCAAATATTGTCAAGGAATCTCTTACCCATGACCTCCAGCCTAAAACATTGTTAGAATCAACCTAGCTTACCACATGAATAGAATTAAGCTTCTTCATTATATTAGCTAAATAGACATTAATCATTGTTATACGGACACAGCTCCAACCTTATATTAGTCACATGTGCAAACCAAAATCGGTCAATGGAAAATATTTATATAGAGGAGGTGGCATCAGAGATACGTGCCAGCTGTAGTTTCGTACGACTCATGTGCTTAAGCTGAATAATCACCACGCACAATTTTACATACATCTTCCAGGCCAACTAAGGATTTTAAACTCAAATCGGTTCTAAAAACCCTATCAAGTTTCACACATAAAAAGAAATGCATAAAGATTAGATTAAATGCTTCACTTCAAAATAGAGCAAATTAGAATGTGCACTGCAGGGGAATGACTAAAAAATAAAGAAGAGAAAAGAGGAAGAAGGAAGAAATTCAATTGTGGCGGCGATAAAAAAACCTGGTTGTCTCTGGCACTTCTCTTGGGATCAGCAGCAAAGAAAACAGTGTAGACAAGGATGAAATTATCAATAAATTCAGCTGCCAAACCCACACCTTCGCTGTAGCCATCGGCGATCTCACTCGCCCCACCACCATACTGCACTTTTTGAAGGCTTTTACTAGCCCTACACCACACATTGCACCCAAGAATTGTGCCACCATGTACATCACAGCACGGATTAGTGACACTTTATGGGCTAAGAAAAGCCTAAACGTCGCTGCTGGGTTATTATGCCCTCCTGTACACACACACAACTGTTTAAAGGGAAAAAAGAGAGAGACGAGAGTTATTAATCATTATTTGAAAAAATTCATTTCTCTTCAATGACTATCATTCTTTTTTAAATATAAGAAGAAGGAAAATAAAATGAACCCGGTAGAACAAAGTGAAGCAAGGCATTGAAATTGAACAACAATCATCAATGAAAATGCCAACAGATAATAGTGGGCCACGCTGTATTGGACTAGGACTTTTATCGAGGTTTTGCCTGATGGAGCATCTTGCCCCTCTGTTGTTGTTGTATCATAATTTTCTTCTCTTTCCTAAAGGAACAAGGTTATTATTTACCCACGGTGAATTGAGAGGAGCAAAAGTTCTCTATTAGAACGTTTTTCCATGGGGGTAACAAGAGAATTAAGAATGCTTTCTATATCGCTTCTAAATACTAAGAATACTCTGTTTTCCAAGTAAAACAGGTGAACTTACGAGGACATGGGAGTCTCTGGCACTTTTCTTGGGATCAGTAGCAGAGAAAACATTGTAGACAAGGACGAAGATACCAATAATTTCAGCTGCCATACCCATACCTTTGCTGTAGCCATCGGAAATCTCGTTCGCCCGACCACCATACTGCACATAGTAAGACTTTTCGAAGGCTTTTACAAGCCCTACACGGCTACACCACAATTGGCACCCAAGCATTGTGCCACAATGTACATCACAGCACGGTTTAGTGACACTTTAAGGGCTAAGGAAAGCCCAAACGTCACCACTGTGTCAATATGCCCTCTTGTACACACACACACAATTGTTTATAATCAGATTGTAAGCACCAGAAAACAGAGAAAGAAGCAAAAAGAATGGAATACCCACCAGAGATACCCGCAGTACAGTAAATGAGGATGAAGATCATGAAACAAAACCAGAGGTGGATTGTTCTTGGCAGCAGCAATGGTAGTCTAAAAAACCATGTGGGGAGAGATATTTAGGTATCAACCTAAAACATTGTCAAGGTATCAACCTAAAAAACCATGTGGGGAGAGATATTTAGGTATCAAATATTGTCAAGGAATCTCTTACCCATGACCTCCAGCCTAAAACATTGTTAGAATCAACCTAGCTTACCACATGAATAGAATTAAGCTTCTTCATTATATTAGCTAAATAGACATTAATCATTGTTATACGGACACAGCTCCAACCTTATATTAGTCACATGTGCAAACCAAAAACGGTGAATGGAAAATATTTATATAGAGGAGGTGGCATCAGAGATACATGCCACCTGTAGTTTCGTACGACTCATGTGTGTAAGCTGAATAATCACGACGTGCAAATTTACATACATCTTGCCAGGCCAACTAAGGATTTTAAACTCAAATCGGTTCTTAAAACCCTATCAAGTTTCACACATAAAAAGAAATGCATAAAGATTAGATTAAATGCTTCACTTCAAAATAGTGCAAATTAGAATGTGCACTGCGAGGGAATGACTAAAAAATCAAGAAGAGAAAAGAGGAAGAAGGAAGAAATTCAATTGTGGCGGCGATAAAAAAACCTGGTTGTCCCACCCACCAAGGTGAACTTACAGGGACATGGGAGTCTCTGGCATTTCTCTTGGGATCAATAGCAGAGAAAACATTGTAGACAAGGATGAAAGTATCAATAAATTCTGCTGCCAAACCCACACCTTTGCTGTAGCCATCGGCGATCTCGTTCACCCCACCACCATACTGCACATAGTAAGACTTTTGGAAGGCCTTTACTAGCCCTACACCATACATTGCACCCAAGCATTGTGCCACCATGTACATCACAACACGGATTATGGTGTAGATGAATAAGGGATACCCACACAAGCTCTGAAAGTATATCAAGCAACAGATAAATTAAACGTCCTCATGAGTCATAAGTTCAGAAGATATCTATGAGGGATATGATTTGAAGGGAAAAAAGAATATCTGAAACATATGGAACACTTTAATTGGTAACACTAACAATATATTTTTTTTAATTAACATAAATTTTATAAAAAGAAAGATAATATGGTATGAACCGGAATAAAATGACAGAACAAATGAAGAGGCATTGAAATTGAACAACAATCATCAATGAAAATGCCAACAGATAATAGTGGGCCACTGTATTGGACTAGGACTTTTATCGAGGTTTTGCACGATGGAGCATCTTGCCCCTCTGTTGTTGTTGTATCATAATTTTCTTCTCTTTCCTAAAGGAACAAGGTTATTATTTACCCACGGTGAATTGAGAGGAGCAAAAGTTCTCTATTAGAACGTTTTTCCATGGGGTAGATAAGAGAATTAAGAATGCTTTCTATATCGCTTCTAAATACTAAGAATACTCTGTTTCCAAGTAAAGCAGGTGAACTTACGAGGACATGGGAGTCTCGGCACTTTTCTTGGGATCGAGCGCAGAGAAAACATTGTAAGACAAGGACGAAGATACCAATAATTTCAGCTGCCATACCCATACCTTTGTTGTAGCCATCGGAAATCTCGTTCGCCGACCACCATCTGCACATAGTAAGACTTTTCGAAGGCTTTTACAAGCCCTACACGGCTACACCACAATTGGCGCAAGCATTGTGCCACATGTACATCACGGCCGGTTTAGTGAGCGAAGGGCTAAGGAAAGCCCAAACGTCGCCATCGGTGTCAATATGCCCTCTTGTACACACACAATTGTTTATAATCAGATTGTAAGCACGAAAACAGAGAAAGAAGCAAAAAGAATGGAATACCCACCAGAGATACCGCATGCAAGAAATGAGGATGAAGATCATGAAACAAAACCAGAGGTGGATTGTTCTTAGCGAGCAATGGTAGTATAAAAAATCATGTGGGGAGAGATATTTAGGTATCAACCTAAAACATTGTCAAGGTATCAACCTAAAAAACCATGTGGGAGAGATATTTAGGTATCAAATATTGTCAGGAATCTCTTACCCATGACCTCCAGCCTAAAACATTGTTAGAATCAACCTAGCTTACCACATGAATAGAATTAAGCTTCTTCATTATATTAGCTAAATAGACATTAATCATTGTTATACGGACACAGCTCGACCTTATATTAGTCACATGTGCAAACCAAAATCGGTCAATGGAAAATATTTATATAGAGGAGGTGGCATCGGAGATACGTGCCAGTTGTAGTTTCGTGCGACTCATGTGCTTAAGCTGAATAATCACCACGCACAATTTTACATACATCTTCCAGGCCAACTAAGGATTTTAAACTCAAATCGGTTCTAAAAACCCTATCAAGTTTCACACATAAACAGAAATGCATAAAGATTAGATTAAATGCTTCACTTCAAAATAGCGCAAATTAGAATGTGCACTGCGAGGGAATGACTAAAAAATAAAGAAGAGAAAAGAGGAAGAAGGAAGAAATTCAATTGTGGCGGCGATAAAAAAACCTGGTTGTCCCACCCACCAAGGTGAACTTACAGGGACATGGGAGTCTCTGGCATTTCTCTTGGGATCAATAGCAGAGAAAACATTGTAGACAAGGATGAAAGTATCAATAAATTCTGCTGCCAAGCCCACACCTTTGCTGTAGCCATCGGCGATCTCGTTCACCCCACCACCATACTGCACATAGTAAGACTTTTGGAAGGCCTTTACTAGCCCTACACCATACATTGCACCCAAGCATTGTGCCACCATGTACATCACAACACGGATTATGGTGTAGATGAATAAGGGATACCCACACAAGCTCTGAAAGTATATCAAGCAACAGATAAATTAAACGTCCTCATGAGTCATAAGTTCAGAAGATATCTATGAGGGATATGATTTGAAGGGAAAAAAGAATATCTGAAACATATGGAACACTTTAATTGGTAACACTAACAATATATTTTTTTTAATTAACATAAATTTTATAAAAAGAAAGATAATATGGTATAACAAGCCTCCAAGGAGGCAAGAGCACACATAATATACAACAACAAAGAACTACACCCCCGCCCCCTATAAAAGCCCACACCTCATAATGGAATGGTATTCCCATAACAGAATCTCAAAAGTAAAACGCCTTGCTTGGTCAACTCATCAGCCATCTCATTGACCACTCTAGACTGTCATTGAAAAGAGCAACACAGGCTAGAGGCAAGATGAGGAATGCATCTAACTAAATGTGCAAATCTCCAAGGTTTCCTGAGTATGATCAACCATACAAGTAACAACATTTACATGATCTCCTTATAAATATGCATGAAACGAAATACCTTAAACAACCAGAACCATGCCAAAATGGAGTAATAGGATTAGAGATGAAGAACTTACTGGAATTCCATGAACTTAGCACCTGTGTCCTAGAAAAACAAAAAAGCATTGTTAAACAATAAAACCCTGAATATGCATATTACATATAACAGACATTGAAATATTCCATATTACAGAAAAACCAAAAAGCATTCTTATTTTTTGTTACTTGTAGGAGGTTGTACCAATAAAAATTAAAAATATTCCATATTACAGAAATTGAACCTCTATTTCTACACATACACGCACGCACACAATGCAGGAACATGTACATGCAAACAGGCATGAGAGCTCTGATAGGCAAGGAAGAAATGGACCATTCAACTTCAGGTTGTAAAATTCTTCTGGTTAATTCCTCCAAGTCTGACGAAGTTCAGGAGCCCAATTTTGTAGTTAAGAGCATGCAAAGCAGTTTCAAGGGTTTCATAATAAGCTGCCTAAAAAACAAACCAGGGTACCTTCTTTTGGTTGCCTTCTAAGCATCTAAAACTGATTGGTTGCGTCTTAGCGCTGGATGAAACCCTGAATGAAAAATAGAATTAGACTCCAGGACTCAAGTGATTTGGATAAATGAAAAAAATGCCATATCCAAGAATTCACTAAATATCAGAAAGATGAAATCCAATGTAAGATGGAAGCTCTCTGAAAGGAAAAGATTCTGTCAAGTCTATCTTTTCCAAAAGCCATAGGAACACTTTTCACAACCTCATTGAGTTTAATTTAGTAACTAGCATTGGTGTGAATTTTCTAATGCACTAAAGCCTGCAAAAGGTTGCAGCACACTGTTTTCAAACTTCAAACAAAAATTTCAAGGGGGGATGCATGTGATAAATCTTCGCAAAGCCCATCATTAAAAATGATTACAAGAGATGTAAACGCCTTTGGCGAGTTGTCTTACAATAGAAACAGAAGCCATCCCACTGATTCACTGAAAGAACTGCCTTGTAGGAAGGTCTTCAGACCAAACATCATCTTCTTCGCATTTCATCCACGCCAATAACACTGTGTCGATCCTCTTAGGCAATCACAGAGAGATAAAGACAGAGAAATGCCCAATGATTAGAGAGCTAAAAATAAATTGAGATCATAATGTACATGTATCTAGCTCAACAGCATTTCTGGGGTCATAAAATCAGCATCTTTGGTCACTTGCCTGTGATGAACGAATGTCTCAATGCTTGAGATACTGTCATTCTCTTCTCTAGATTTAAGGCAAATATTTTTTCTAGAAGATCTTAGAAATTTGCCAACATCTTCAGATCCTCACCAGGGGAGCTTGTAATTAAGGAACCAATATCTTTTTGCTTAATATTGAGAAGCAGCCTCTTCACAGTCTGCAGACATAGTTTACAAGGCTAAATTAAAATGAGGGCAATGGTGCTTCCCCTTTATTTTCTTTTTTTTCTATTGGGGGGGGGAGAGTGGTTGCAGTAGTAGGAAAAACAATAGAAACAGTCACTGAAACATAATCACTACAGATTTAATTGACAAGTAACTTCTCACCTTCATTGTAACAAGAACTTCTTCAGTAGCATGAAAGTTCAAATCCTGGTCAAAATGCTGATTGGAAAATCCACCCGGTAGAAAAAGCAAGAGATGTTGAAATCAGCACAAGCAATAAAAATATGAATCATAACATAGTATTTCCATTCAATAAACTAAAATAATAAGCTAAAGCTATTGATGACCATGTGATGCAGGCCAGCTTTGCATCTTCTATTGTTGGAAGTTCCTATCAGCCATCTCAGCAATACCCTACATTAATTGGAAGGTTCCTATTATGGAAAGTACGGGATCTGCTATGGAGATACACTTTCCTAATTGGAACGGGATTTTAATGGAAACCTTGGTTCACATAGTTTCGTAATTAAGGCGGTTCTTATTATTTTGAAGCATTGAATCTTCTATGGAATTATTTCCTATTGGATTGAAGAGAAGATTGGATTCTTATTTTCTGATTGAGAGTATATTGGGCTGATTGAAGATTGGATTCTTATTTTTCTTTTCTTTCTTACATGTACTCAGCTCTAAGCCTATAAGTAATCCACCATGAATGGAGGACGGTAGTGAAGGTTGAATAAAATAAAGACATTAGTCATGGATCTCAAGAGGAGTATCACCCCTGCAACTGTTAGTGCTTGTTGGATTGATCAACTCCATGACGAATTAAAGCGTTCTCGATTCTCCCGATCCGTAGCTTCCACTAGGCTGCTCCACCATGGAAACAAAGCTGCAAAAAATAAAGGGTTTAAACACCCCTCGTGAGGGTTGCAGGGAATCTGAAGAAAACAAAAATTAAATTTCAACCATGCGGAGCATCTTCTTTGGAAAAGATCCCTTCAACTCCATGTAGAGACGCAACATGTCATTGTTTGATGGGCCTGGAAAAAGGACTTTCCCCAAATAAAGCTCACATAAACAGCAACCAACAGACATATCCATGGGATGATCATATGCCAAGCCAAAAACTGCAGCAGGAAAAGAAAATTTACATATTTTACTGAAAGAAACCAATAAAAAAAAAACAATATCTCAACAAACACATAACCCCCCGCCCAAAAAAAAAATTTAAAAAATAAATAATCAAGGGATATGAAACAAAGAACTTACTTATTTCAGGAGCTTGGTAAAAGCGGCTCACAAGATATGGTGTGATCTCATTTTTTCCGGCAAACATGGCATTACTAAAATCACAAAGCTTCAACACATTTTTTATCTCATTTAACTGAATGTGACAACATACATATGTTAGAAAGTCATAAAAAAAAACCACCTCAGTAATGGAAGAATAATTTAAACTCACCAGCATATAATCTGGCTTTATGTCACAATACAGGACTCCACAGTTCCGCAGATGCTTTAATGCAATAAAAAGCTGTTTGGCATATTCTCTTACAGTTCCCAGATTAAGGCCAGTATTACAACCAAACTTCTTTAGTACCTCACGAAGATTCATATGAAGAGATTCAAAAACCAAACAAAGATGATTTCGGTACTTGAAACTTGAGAAAAATCGAATACAATGGCGTCTATTCTGAGGATCTGCACCAGCTAATTTTTTCAATAGTATCAGCTCTTATAAACCTGCCTTCTACCTGTGCATTGAAATACAGTCAACAGTAACTTGCACTATCCAGTTAAAATCAATATTTAGCTAGAACTAAAGCAATCTGAGGGCAAAAAGAGTAACATCAACTCACATAGTGTCATTATTGCATATGATTTTTATAGCCAACTCTTCAGGATCACCCTCCCCAGCCTTGAGGTCCTTTGAACAAACATCTGTCGAAAAAACGCCTTTCCCATGGGCTGCAGTAACTTCATACCTACTGTCAAGTATTTCTCCAAATCGATAGCCTGCACAGAGAATATGTGAATACCATGAAGAGAAGATAACAAAGTACAATTCCTGCAAAAGATAGATCAACCCGAAATCCAGTTGATACCAAAGAGACATAATAGTTCTTTTCCTTGCATATGATAAAAGAAAACAAAGAAAGTTTTGATGAAGGACTTACTGTAATAACCCTCTGCATCGTCCCAGTTGTCATGAAGACCACTTCTTTCAAGATACGAACCATCTCCTTTTCCCTGCAAAAATTACTAAGCATGAGGATAACAGTTCAAGACAAAATCAGTGAAGAATAGAAGTCATTTGGGAGAGAGAGAGAGAGAGCAACCACTGTATCTAATAAATGAAGTATAATACAAGTGGGAGTAAAATAATTTCACTACCACATTATTATGCATTTTATAGCAAAAACCAAAAAAATGACAACCCACCCAGGGATAAATAACAAGAAATTTTATAAAGACCCAACAAGAGCAAAGCAGAATAACCCTAAAAAATTAAAATAAAAAAGATAAAACAACAACGGAATAGCAATTTAATAGACATCTCAGCCCTAGATATTCCATTCTCTGTTCAATAAATGATTGCGGCTTCACCAACCCACACCCTTGTAAGGATCAGAAGATATAGTTTTCCAAGAGTCAAGAGGGGGAAAAAAAGGGCAGAATGGTCAATTTTAAGACATTCCAGATCATTTTTTATTTAAGGCAGTACACATGGCTTTTCCATAGATCCAACAGACAACATCAGGTCAAATAGGTATTCTTACAGGGCAACTGAACTAGATAGCTGATTGAGTTTACTTTTGAACTACAAAATCTCCGTAAAATAACACCCAGCTTTTTTTTATTTAAAAAAGTTGCAATACCAAGCAAATTTTTAGAAGTTTAGCATAAGTATGCAGTTCCCTTTAAAATTAGCATAGTATGTTCATTTGCAATCAAATTTAAGTTTCATCAAGTTTAATTTGCTCGATGCGATAGTGTCGGGTTGTTTAATGGTTCAGATGTTAATTTGGAATCAGATTTAAGTTTCATTCACTTTATTTTGATATTCATATTAAAGTGTTGGGTTGTCTAAATGTTAACTGTTGTATTTGACTCCTAAATCCTGAGTTGCACTCATTTTTTAAACACGATAAAACTCCCAAACTAGGCAACTTCCTAAGAGGTCTTTACCTATTTTCTTTCGCTAGTTACTAAAAAATATTATTGCTTTATTGATGGATTCCGTGTTCTATCAATATCTTCGCGAAGATGTCATCACATTCAACCAACTATAGATAAAGTACTAGAAGTCTCTAGATATTGTTCACCAGTGAAACCTTTTTCAATCTCACAAAGTCAAAATAAATAACAAATTTATAAGAAAAATAGAGGATAACATATAAAAGAAATATTCTGTCAATCGCTGGATTACAATACATCGCTATGGAAAGCATCCATGAATGCCAAAACACATTTCGCTAACCGAAATCACAGGCCATCACTAAAAACCCATAACATACTGCTCATGTGGTGCAAGTACAAATTACTAGAAAAGGAGAGAATATGGGATTATCAGCAGGTCCAAAGTGGCCTCAGTTGAACATGCTATCTCAGGCAGGAAAAACCATATACTTCATTTGGTTATTCAAATCAGTTTTCTATTATACACGATTTTCCAGAAACCTAGTTCAACTTTCTATTATCTACATTAAATGTTCAGCAACCAAAGAAGAAAACCAACACTTGTGAGAATGCAAGAGCTTAATGCAATTAGAGGGGAGAGGAAATAGAACGACATCTACAGTTTTACAAACTCCAGCAGGTCTCTCTTCGAAAATATCATCACAGAACATATCTGCGGATCTCTCACTCTGCACAAATTGGTGAAATTGTGACTATGAAGCAGTGAAAATTAACATCTTAAAGTAATCACAATTATTATATCCAGGCTCAAAAAATTTAAAAATAAACCAGCCGAGTTCACATAAGGAAACAAAAGAACCATGGTAGACAATCTTGCGGTTGATTCATGCAAATCATGCTTACCCACGTATGCAAGAAATTTAAAAAATATCTAATTGTTAATTGATCATCTACAAACCTTTGGAGTCCCATCCCCTAAACCCCCAGCACCAGAAGTGCTCTCATGTGCCAAAGTTCCATTACGTGAAGGTGATTCCCATACAGAAAATGTAGGCTCGGTGACATCAGCCTCGGGACTATCATTCCTACCTTCAGAAGCGGCAGATTTAGAATTAACCGCTTTTGGAGGAAGTTTCTGTTCTGCTGCCTTGTCGACATTGAGAGAACCATTCTCTATTCTAAAGCATTTATGGTTAGTATGAAAAATGAATAAAGGCCACAAAGAAAGCAGTCATAAACTATGAAGAGAACTCCGAAACATCAAAATATAGAAAACACAATTAGCTTGGAAGTGGACGACACCTTTAGTTGAGGCTTGACCATGAGGCACAACCTGCTTTTGTGATTGCTGTAGCTGTTGTTTATATTTTTTCAGTATGGCTTGCCTTCTTTTCCTGCTCTCCTCCTTAATTCTGTCAACATCCTCCTCTTCTTGTTCCGCTAATTGATCTTCATAATATTCTTCTACCTCTTCATCTCTAAAAGCAGAGAGTAGCATATAAGATAAATTTGAAGTAAGCTAGGATACATCCAATGATTAAATGACATTGTATACCTCAGTGGTTTCTTTTCCCGCCTTTCCAGATCATCGTCCATGATGCTGGGCACCCTTACTGGATCTTTTTTTCTTTCCTGTAGTGGTAATCCGGTTCATCTTTCAAATGCCTAGAATCTTTTGACCTATTTCGACCACCATATGCATCATTATGACCAACATATAGATGTCTGCCCACCCAACCACTCTCAGTCTCCCTATCACTATCTTTATCCTGAACTCTTTCCCTCTCCCTTTCCCCCTCCCCCTCTCCCTCCCTATTCCTGTACCTATCTCTCTCCCTGTTCCAGACCTTCTCCCAGTCCCTGTCCCAATCCTTCTCCTTCTCTCTCTCCCACTCTTCTAAAAATACTTACGAAAAACTCAGACTAAGAACTGGACTATAATGGTCAAAAATAAATAAATGAAAACCTAAACTTATCCACCTTCCATATTTTTCTATAACCTTCTATCCCAGGGAGGTTTCATGCTCTGAAGAAAAATTTAATTTGGCCTTAAAAGAAATTGATTCATTCTTATTTTTCCTGCTCCACATAACCTTCTTAAAACAAAACAATCACCTAGTATGCTTTAAAAAAGAATGCTACAACCAAAAAGTATGCCTTGTAAGGTCAGCTTCCAAAATAATGTTCTTAATTCTCTCTCTAAGATTCCTGTCATATTTATGATTACTTCCAAAACATTGGTGTGCCCCCTAACACCCCCCTCCCCCCAACCAAAAAAAAAACAAAGAAAAATCTAGTCAATAAAGGAATGGGGAAAAATGTTAACCCCATCAATTGCTGAAAACCGTTAACTATATTTCATGTTAGCGTTCATTGAAGACACACATGGGGAAAATTGAACAATTCAGTCAAAACAAAGGGGGAAGTTTATCATCCTCACCTCGAAAAGAACGCTGCACGGAGTTTGAATTTTGACTTAGAATCTCTTCCAAGGATTTTTTATACTTCGATAAGGCAGAGAAGAAGTTGTCCTCCTTTCGTATGTAAGGCTTTAGGTGCTTGGGGCAACAGTTGTTTTCAAGTAATTCCTTCTCATCCCGCATTTTTAACTAGAGCAAAATACACAAAATTTTGTGTTTAGGAAATGTAAACATGACTCTTCATCAAATTATCCAAGGGAATTTTTAGAAGAATTAAGTCTTTAAAAGGTAGTAATGTCATATTCAAGCACATGCCGAAAGTGGTTATTCTTTATACTCAATTCAATCACACAATCAAAGCCAATAGAAATGACATACAGTGGACACAATATTCAACCTCCCTGAGGTCTAGGAATGAAATAAAAGAACATAAATAACAGTATATGCAAATAGAAATAATAGTTAACAGTTAGACAATGAGGACAGCCTATACTTAAAAGCATATCAATACATATGGTACAAATGCAGGGGAAAGGGCCAATAATTGATTGGCTTCCACCAGGGAACGATCCTCCACCGAAAATATGATTATAGCCTCCCCATCCATTATATTCTTAATCATGGCCATAAACCTATACGGCACAATATGTACTCAAAAGAAATCAATTTTATGATAGACATTTGTGTCTGTCATATCTACAAAAATAATTGTATGATCAACATTACACATTCAATCGGGTCAAATTTTTTGTGCTTTGAAAGAATTGTTGGTTGGTTGAATGGTAAATCTCATCTCTACATGTGCTTGGGCACAGCTGGTAGAGCCTCTGCATGTGTCTACCTAGGAGTTTTTACACTTCATACATGGCACATATTGGTAAAAGAGTTGATAAAGCAACAAAGATTTCCTAAAATCAAAGACGGGTACCATCTTACACTCCTCACAGTTGATACAATAAAGGCCTTCATAATAAGCCCAGTAAATGTTACCATTGGCAAGAACTCAAGTAAAATTCCTGATCATTTTTTCTTTAAGTCAGTACACATGGCTTTTCCATAGGTCCAACAGACTACGTCAGGTCAAAGAGGTTTTCTTATAGGCCAGCTGAACTAGAAGTTTACTTTTGATCTACAAAATCACCGTACTATAATACCCACCTTTTTTTTTTATTTAAATAAGTTGCAATACCAAGCAACTTTTTAGAAGTTTAACATAAGTATGCAATTCCCTTTAAAATTAGCATAGTATGTTCATTTGCAATCAAATTTACATTTCATCAACTTTAATATGCTCGATGTGATAGTGTCGGATTGTTTAATGGTTCAGATGTTAATTTGGAATCAGATTTAAGTTTCATCCACTTTAATTTGTTATTCATACTAAAATGCTGGGTTGTTTAAATGCTAACTGGTGTATTTGACTCCTAAATCCAGAGTTACACTCAATTTTTTAACATGATAAAACTCCCAAACGAGGCAACTCCCTAAGAGGTCTTTACCTATTTTCTTTAGCTAGTTACTAAAAAATACTATTGCTTTACTGATGGATTTTGTGTTCTACCAATATCTTCATGAAGATGTGATCACATCCAACCAACTATAGATAAAGTCCTATAAGTCTCTAGATATGGTTCACCAGTGAAACCTTTTTCAATCTCACAAAGTCACAATAAATAACAAATTTATAAGAAAATTAGATGATAACATATAAAAGAAATATTCTGTCAATCACAGGATTACAATACATCGCTATGGAAAGCATCCATGAATGCCAAAACACATTTCTCTAACTGCAATCGCAGGCCATTACTAAAAACCCATAACATACTGCTCATGTGGTGCATGTACAAATTACAATAAAAAGGAGAGAACATGGGCTTATCAGCAGGTCCAAAGTGGCTTCAGTTGAACATGCTATCTCAGGCAGGACAAACCATATACTTCATTTAGTTATTCAAATCAGTTTTCTATTATACACGATTTTCGAGAAACATAGTTCAGCTTTCTATTATCTACATTAAATGTTCAGCAAACAAAGAAGAAAACCAACACTTTAAATGTGAAAATGCAAGAGCTTAATGCAATTAGAGGGGAGGGGAAATAGAACGACATCTACAGTTTTACGAACTCCAGCAGGTCTCTCTCCAAAAATATCATCACATAACATATCTGCTGATCTCTCACTCTGCACAAATTGGTGAAATTATGACTATGAAGCAGTGGAAATTAACATCTTATAGTAATCACAGTTATTATATCCAAGCTCAAAAAATTAAAAATAAACCATCCAAGGTCACATAAGGAATCAAAAGAACCATGGTAAACAAGCTTGGGGTTGATTCATGCAAATCATACTTACCCACGTATGCAAGAAATTTAAAAAATATCTAATTGTTAATTGGTCATCTACAAACCTTTGGAGTCCCATCCCCTCAACCCCCAGCACCAAAAGTGCTCTCATGTGCCAAAGGTCCATTACGTGAAGGTGATTTCCATACAGAAAATGTAGGCTCGGGACTATTATTCCTACCCTCAGAAGCGACAGATGTAGAATTAATCGCTTTTAGAGGAAGTTTCTCTTCTGCTGCCTAATCAACATTGAGGAACCATTCTCTGATCCAAAGCATTTATGGTTTAGTATGAATAATGAATAAAGGCCACAAAGAAAGCAGTCATAAACTAAAAATAAAACTCTGAAACATCAAAATATTGAAAACACAATTAGCTTGGAAGTGGACGACACCTTTAGTTGAGGCTTGACCATGAGGCACAACCTGCTTTTGTGACTGCTGTAGCTGTTGTTTATATTTTTCTACTATGGCTTGCCTTCTTTTCCTGCTCTCCTCCTTAATTCTGTCAACATCCTCCTCTTCTTGTTCCGCTAGTTGATCTTCATAATCTTCTTCTACCTCTTCATCTCTAAAAGTAGCGAGCAGCATTTAAGATAAATTTGAAGTAAGCTAGGATACATTGATTAAATGACATGGTATACCTCAGTGGTTTCTTTTCACGCCTTTCCAGATCATCGTACATGATGCTGGGCACCTTTACTGGATCTTTTTTGTCCTTTCCTATAGTGATAATCCGGTTCATCTTTCAAATGCCTGGAATCTTTTGACCTATCTCGACCACCATATGCATCATTATGACCATCATATAGATGTCTGCCCACCCAACCACTCTGTCTCCCTACCTCTATCTTTATCCCGAACTCTTTCCCCCTGCCTTTCCCTCTCCCCCTCCCCCTCCCTATTCCTGTACCTATCTCTCTCCCTGTCCCTGTCCCGATCCTTCTCCACTTACGATCTTCACTTCAAAATAGCACAAATTTGAATGACTAAAAAATAAGGAAGAGAAAAGTGGAAGAAGGAAGAAATTCAATTGAGGTGGCAATCAAAAAACCCAGTTGTCCCAAGAAGTAGCAACGAGGAAATTTCCCTCGGAACTAAACCAAGAACATGAACTTGGCGCCATAGAAAAGAACAGAGATTATATAATTGCAAGCAATTAAATATAGAAGAATCCACTGTGATGGCTGTTATAGTAAGGGAGGGATTGGGGTAGAAGAAGATGCATATGACAGGCCTGTTTTCATTAATCAATTTCTTCTACGTTCAGTTCTGATGTTTTCGAAGTTGACCGGAACTGCTTTCTTCTTCTGTGGTTGGATTAACCTGGTCTCGGGAACAGGAGGAGGGTTGTCGTTGATGGATGAGAAGAACCAGCTCCTCAGCTTCGAAGAAGGAGTTGAAGTGACATTGATGATGGAAGCAGAAAAAGGGTTTGGTCTTCTCTAATTCGGAGGGGAGAGCAGATTGTGGCGAGTATAGGGAGGAGTGAATCTTAACAGAGTTCGTCTCATGACTATAAGGATTTTTTCTGGTCAGGGTTTTAGCAGTACAGAATTTGAAGACGAGGCTTCTTCCTCCTCCCCCTCCTCAACGGCATCTTCTTCTTCCACGTCCGCTTCCTCCCTTATGTTTTTCTTTTCATCTCCTAACATTGAGCTCCGAAAAGCAGTGCCGGTCTTAAATCCATAAAAAGTTCACCTTCAGCTTGAACGGAATACAGCCATTAAATAATACTCCCAAACT